>NC_057798.1:648423891-648426239 GCF_018294505.1 Triticum aestivum | reverse complement strand
GAATCCAGCGAAGGGGCCGACACAGGCCCACACGGCCCGTCACCGACCAGAGGGACCCGGCCCACGGACCGGGGCACCAACGCAAGACCCGATCCCAGATCTAGGGTTTGCGCTGGCGCCGCCGACGACGTGGAAGGGAGGCACTTGGACGGCGACGAACCGAACGGCACCGCCACCGAGGAGGATGAGACGGGTGAGGCCATGGCGTCCACCCCCGGGCTCACCAAAGAAGGATCCGCCGCCCAGGGAGCGGCGCGCCGGCGCCCACGGCCAACACGACGCCATCCATCCGGGCCCGCATCAAGCGCACACAGCCGGCCCCGTCCCCCCGGAGCAAACTTGCGCCGACGGCCCGCCACCAATAACGGAGGCAACCCAACCACCGATGCCGAGCGAGGAGGAGGGGGAGTCTCAGGATCAGAATCGGAGCCAGAGTCGTCGGAATCAAGGGCCCAGAACTTGTTGGCCCGTGGCGCTGCCAGGGCCACCGGACAGGGAGGGGGGAACGCAGGTGGGAGGGGTTCGGGCCCCGCCGCCGGCGGATAGCCCGGAGAGGAGCACGAGGGGAGAAGGGAGCAGGGGAGCGAATCTGACTTGGACGCCGGGGACAAGGGGGAACCGCAAGCCGACGGCGTCCCGCGGGAAGGGAGCGAGGGAGGGGAGGAGAGAGCCATCTATCCGTCACCAGTCCCCCTCCTTCGTCTGGATGTACGGCCAGATGAGCCCCCACGAGACCAACGATCCCGCGAGCATCGAGATGGTGATCTTGTACGGGCAGAACATCCCGACGCCGACGTTGGTCATGGAGAAATCGAAGTAGAACCCTCGTTGAAAAGCGGTGAGGCCAAACACCGGGAACGCCTGGAAGCCACACCCCCTGCGGCCGGCGAAGAACCACTCGAAGATCGACCATGCAACGGTCCCAAATAAGGTCTTCAACAACATCACCAATTGCTGGCTGGCTTGCTTGGCGCCCTGGGGAGTGTGCATGGTGTTGATCAGGTGCGCCGTGGCCGTGCCGCTGGGGAACGTCAGCCGGCGGTGGACGATGAGGCTGTCCCTGAACGGCATGATGGCGAATATGCCGGCGAAGCTGGTGAGGAGGAGGAAGACGATCATCCGGCCGATCTGCGGCTCCTCCACGTTCAGGCCGTCGCTCCCGATGCCGCCCTCCGCCGAGTGCTTGCTCATCCCCAGAATGTACGTCCCAAACCCACCTGCACATACACATGATCAGTCAGCCCGCCAACCGGTGCGCATGCACATGCATGCTCAGAGCGCGCCGCGTACGTACCGCTGTAGGCGATGCTGGTGCAGGCGACGACGCACGTCTGGATGACGGTGTTCTCCTGGCGGGTGAAGGGCAGCTGGGACGCCTCGCAGCTGTCCATCAGCCGCATCCACAGGCGCGGGAGGAAGAACCCCATGAGGCCGGCGGGCATGGCGAGCGAGGGCGCGAAGCCGGAGGTGAGGGCCAGCTTCATGGCCACGACGCTCAGCGTGCACCCGAGCACGATGCTCACCCCCACGGACCGCACCGTGATCGTCTCCGACCGCGACGGGACGGACTCCCCCTCGAACACCCGCTCCGTGGACGGGTGCTCGTCCTCCATCCCCCAGAGGTCGTGGGTGCCGGCCGGCGGCGTCGACGGCTCCATCGCTCGGCCGCGCGGATGGCCGGCCTGCTTGGAACGGAGGTTCGAGGGGGAACCGCGCGTTCCAAACAAAGGCCGACTTGAAAACGCAACTCTTGGGTTGGTGGGCACATGCGCCGTCGCGCCATTTTTTGAGGGGTGCAGGGCCGTCACAGGTTAGATTTGGCCGCTCAATTAACGTGGTGATGCTAAACATAGCCGCGGACGTATCCCATTGTTGAGCGTTTCGTAGCTTAATATCCGCACTCACACTTGCATAGCTATCTTTCGAGTGAACGATCATAGGTTTCCTAAGTATAGCATTTTTACTAGATCATACTCCATCTCTTTGAAAAAGCTTATCCCTGATGCTAGATATATCCATTTAAGAGACAAACTTGTGACAAGCTTTTTCGAACGAAGGGAGTACAATCTATTTAAGAAAGAGTAAAATGCATTAGCGGTCCTAATTCTTTTGCAGAAATGTCAAGTGGGTCCTAAATTTATGAAAATGCACACCCCAGTTCCAAATCTTTCATAAGTGGTTCATTGGAGGTCCTATTAACGTCTGACCCTGTTGACCGGCTGACGTGGCCCTTTGACCACCGCCATGTAGGCAATATATTTTGCACAAAACCCCCTGTGAAGATGTATCCTCTAATATCATGGACCTCCGGCCTCCTCCGTGCTGCTAGGCTGCCACCGCCATCTCTC